>NC_071571.1:60740712-60755712 GCF_024509145.1 Vidua macroura
TTCCTTCCTTCCTTCCTTCCTTCCTTCCTTCCTTCCTTCCTTCCTTCCTTCCTTCCTTCCTTCCTTCATTCCTTCCTTCCTTCCTTCCTTCCTTCCTTCCATGCTATGATAAGGCTGCCTGCATGATTTTATGCCAGTTATTGCCTCCAGCTTTTGCTGCAGGTTGAAACAACCATTTCTGGTCATTTTGGTAGCAACGTTTTAAGAAGCTACTAAAATCTCTGAATCATTCTGACAAGAAAAAAACCTGTTCCAGTTCCTACATATAAACCTCCAAATAAGTCATGGAGGACTATATAATGTGGTTATGCCACTCTGGGAGAAATACAAACTTCATATTCAGGCACAAGCCAGCAAGAATTTGGTTTTAGAAGAGAGAATCAGCTAACCAAGTACATTATAATTTTCGTGGCTGTTCCCTACTTATAGATGTACATGGAAATAAAAAATGGAAACAAATCTACCCTTTTCAGCCAAAGGTAAGAATTTAAAGGGTACAGTATCTGACATCTTAACAAATAAAACCAGCAATGTGATGGGCATTTGTGATTTCTCTGAATGCTTTCAGTTATATTACAACTAGTTATTTAGTAATACATCCTGTGAACAGAACAGTACAACTTGCCAGTGTACAAAATAGCATGGACAGAAGCCAATTATAAGAATAATGATAGCAGAAGTCAAATACAAGCTGAGAAAAGCTTACCTCAATTTAATGAACTGGCATATAGATGAGTTAAAAACAAAGCACAAAAAATCCATATTGGAATCCCTGGCAGAGTTTCAGCTCTACTGTAATGCTCTAATCATAGAAACTATAGTACATCAACTTCAAGTGCTCAGGAGAACAGTCAAATCTCTGTCTTGCAGTGGAGAAACAGGGTTTTTTTTTCTGTTTTCCAATACCCTGTTAGGGTCTTACTTTTACTGGGTCAATCAGCAATCGGGTATGGTATGGCTGAAGGATCCTAACCCAGTGGGCAAGTTCTAACCTTTGTCAACCATGAATGGCCTATCAGCACAGGTTATAAAGCTGTGGCATGATTTCAGCAGCTGAAATCTGCTTTTGGCTGTCATTTAATTAGCCAGATTTTCCTATGCTTCTGTGGCTCGACAACTGTAATAAGCTAATTCATCTGAAGCATTTGAGTGAAACTTTACATTTTAACATTCTCCATAAAATCAATGCTAAGAAATCTCCATCAATATCTCAAGCCTCTGAAGACTTAATCCAGCAGCAGTCAAGAAGTTTGACTGGCAGTCACCTCCTCAGAAACTGTAGAAGAATGCTTAATGCTGTGGCAGGCAGAATCCCATTGCTATCACAAAACCAGGAGCTTGAAAAGCAGATGAGTCAGAGGTATTGCCATAAGAATCCTTTAATTCCATATTATTTTCATGTAGTGTTGCTAGTTTCTGGGTTTTGTTTTCATTTGAATAGTCATTATAATGACTTGAAGTAGGTTTTAAATCTTGCAGGAATTTTCTCTAAAATGGGCAACATTTTACAGGGTAGGATCCTCAAAAGGAACTTGAAATGGAAACTGAGAAGAGTAATCTCACCAGACTACAAGCAGAGCCAAAGAAGATTTCTAGGCATTTTTGCAGTGTATTATTCTCTCACAGGAATATATAGTGGAGGTATGTTTTTTCAAGTACATGGTAGAATGTTTAGCCCATTTAAAATGCAGCTAACTGATCTTCTTAGAATAAATATTTAAATGTTTTAACAATGGAAATGAGAAATGCAGACCAAATGCTGAATCCATTGTAATTCCTAATTCAAATCTGTCAAATTTTATGCATTTCAAGTTTTGAGATTTTTTTTTAAGTTACAGTTCTGAATCCAATACCCTGTGCTCAGGCTAGTGAATTGCTAAATTAAACTGTATATTGACATTTTTTTAGGAAAAAAAAATGGAAGATAAACTGATTTTCTTGGATGCTGGTATTCTGTAAGAATGAACATCCCCAAAGAGATTTCAAATGGAGCATGTTGTCTTACTAATTTGCACACCATGCTACTTTTTTCCTTGATTAAAACCTTAGTAAGGAACTGCTCAAACCTTGGGAGTTGCTAGGCATAACTGAAGGCCAGCATGTGCCAAATATGCCACAGCACGAAGTCTTTAGTTGTCATCCAGCATACTGTGTGTGAGCAATTGGCAAGCCTCTCCTCCCTCTACCTCCCAGGACTTTTGTTATTGAATTGCTACATAGTGTATCTTAGCCTAATTGAACTCATTACTTAAGGGACTACTCTGTCTACAGAAGTATTCAGGAAATATTATTCCTGAATAACCATGAATAACATTCTTATTCTGGAACGAGAGTGGGTTAGATAACACGCCTGGATAAAACAATGAATAAACAGGTGCTAAAAGATGTTCTGGCAGCTTCACTGAATCTGGAGAACCCCCTCGGAAAACCTACAAGGAGAAATTCACCTTTTGCACATAAGAGCTGGTGGAAGAAACTTCCCAGAAGCATGAGATGTGACCTATGAAATCACATACCATGAGTCAAATTCCTCATGGCAAGACAGAAAGATGCTGAATGGAATGGTCTGATAGAGTACATTCCAGTTACTTCAAAAGTACAGCTACATAAAAGCAGGATAGAAAAGGACTCCACCTAAAAGCATGTTTTGCTTCTCAGGAAAGAAATGTTTGTCCTCAAAGGCTTTAATGATCTCCTTGGGCTGACCAGGACCAGCGCAGGCAGCCAGGAATTGCCCTACCAGACTGCAGCATATTCACAGGAAGCTTTGACACAGGCTGACAGGCACACTCCTGTTCAATATCCAGGAGGGATCTGGTGGGCAAGGGCCAATCTCAATATTCCATTTGGATGTAACTGTCCTCTTCCAAGAGCGTGAAAGAGTTTGAAATTATATGAATGCAGCTTCTCCTGGGATAGGTGGCCTCTAGAACAGGAACAGGCCTGAGACATACTGAAGCACAGATAGATATACTTTGATTATCCCATGCTTGTTCCACAGTGTGCACTGTGATTTATACCACAAAAAGTGCACTGAAAAAATTTATGGTTTAAGAAAAGTGTCTTGCTCTGATGAAAAAGGGATGATACAGTCACTACAGCCTTTTGATTTTGCCCATAGCAGTGTAAATCAGGAGTGATTCTATAGAAATTAGAATAACTGTGCCCAGAAAAATGATGAGTCCTTTTACAGCTGCACTTATCAGGATGTGCTAAGGGTCATTTTCATTCCTCTTTTGGAGCCCTATGGTAAGCTTTAGAATTAATAAAATATTCCATTTTTTTGTAAGGCTGTGGAGTAGGGATAAGCTGAAAATCTTCTTGTGACATTTATACACACTTACATTGACTAGATGATATTTCTGGTTTCAGGAGCTCCCCAGCCTTAACAACTGAACTTGAAAAAGTGTTTCCTGAGTCTGACAAGAAGCTGAACTGAGGGACATGCTCCCTGGCTTCCCTCAGACACTCTTGACTTCAGGTAAGTCAATCCTTGTAAAACAAAAAAGCTCATAATTGTAAATTGCAAAGAGGTATGGTTCTGTTTCCTTATGATGTATATTTTAAAAATCTAGTATATTAAATTCTTATGTTTCCTATTGTGTTTAATTCTGGTACTGTGCCTGTGTTTGTGCTTAACACTGCTATTGCAATGATCTCTATCTTAGTTACTAATCATGTAACCTGTGCTCTCTTTTTCTTCAATTTAGCAGTAGAGATATACAGGTAAAGCTACTTATGAAGGTACTTGTGAAGAAAAGGCTACTTATTGTACTCATCTGAGCTTTACTTCCATCTCAGCATTATATGTGAGTTGCTCCATTGAAATAATAGCAAAATTTGATTACTCCTTGTTACAATTTGCTTGTTGCATAGAAAACATTAGCCACTAAGTGAATGATATAGGTTTTTGGGAAAATAATATATGGCTATTTTTAAAAAGTATGGAAAATCAAGGTCAGCCTGAAAGAGGTTCCAGACACAGAGGAACTAAGAGTGGAGCTAGTTGTATGTATAATAGGCCCAAGTGCTGAAGTTAATAAACTCAAGTGTTCAACATGTAGGTGTGCAGTAATCCCAACTGGACAAACATTTTAAAATTCTTCAAAGTTTCAGAGTGCTGAATTTTGCTTCATTGTGCAGTATCTCCTACTCATAGTCCCAGTGAAAGCAATTAATTGTAATTAGGTGGAGATATGAGTAGAGACAATATAGCCTGGCACCAAAATCAAAAAAGAAATTAGTCTCAACATAGTGCAAGGACAGATGTGTATACTGGGCAAATCTAGCACTACCATAAAGAAAACATGTGAAGAGCATGGCCATGTACAGAAAGACAATGAAACCAAAGAAATGAACATAGCAGCACTACTTTGCTGAAAAGAATCAGAAGACATGTTATCACAGAAGAAACACTGACAAACTGCTTCATGAAGATAGTAGGGCTTGGAGAAGAGGAAATATGTAGGCTGCAGAGACTACCAGAGTCATTTAATCTACCTTCTCTGAGGGTGGAATTGCAGCTATTGTAATAAGTTACATGATAACACATTGAAAAAAATCTGTTTAATGACTAATACTAGTTGGCACTTGTCATTGCATTACTTAGGGGAAATTGTGGAGAACTGGGCTACCCAGTGTAAGGAAGAGTGGTCCAGATTGTTGCCAAATATTGGAATAGGTATCACATTCAATGACACAAGATACATAAAAAACTGTTTGAAGATATAACTGAATTTTCTTTTAAGAAAATTTCAGAAGTGCACAGGGAAATGTATTCTGTTACCCATTAGATACATTAGCTAATGTATTAGTATAAAGCCCTTTGGTTTTAGTAAGCCTGTTTGGAATGGGATAGTGGCAGACTAAAACCTAGGTAAGGACTAAATTCTGACTGTGAATTTATCTAGAAAACTACGTTGGGAAGAGTAATTTAATAGAAAATGGGCAGAAAAAAGGCAGGTCTCAATCACGTTCTTCCTGCAAAACTCCTACCTGAAAATGTATATTCCCTTTTTTAAGGTATCTGTTCATAACTGCTCTTACAACAATTGTTTAAAAAAGCAAAACCTAAATGAATCCTCCTATATCAAGCACATTATTAAGAGTATAAACTGATAGAAACCTCCTGATCACCACATCCATTTATGTACCCATTTTATTCACCACACACTACAGTTAATGACATACAACTTCCAGGAGAGGTGTTCACTTACTTACTTCACCAGCAGCCTGTCTTAAATATGATACTTAGTGTATCTATAGGTCCCATATAAAGTGTGCATTGTAGCAGAACAAGTGCCAAGTGTTCAACAAAATTGGCTGAGCCATGGGTACTAATCAACACACAAGAAAGACGACAACCTACGGTGTGTTTTCTGGTGACCAGCATATAATGGAGTGATGGAGAGATGTCAGTAATACCCAGAAGGAAAAGAAAGAGACATTCTTTAGACTAGATTTACCCACTGTTGCTCATACATTTACTCCATGATGTACCTGAGTGAAATCAGTGAGATTAACATCACTGATGACAATTCAATCAAAACTAAACCAAAAATTTTCCTTACAATCAAATAAAAAAGCCAAGACTATCAATGGAATTAATTGAGCCAATATATTTAGCACATGACCAGAGGCTAAAGAGGCTGCTTAACACAGTATTGTAAATCAGATACCTGTAAAAACATACTAACTATAGTTTGCCAGTCTGGGAAAAAAATTACTTTCTGTTCAACATCCAAATAATAGCAAGCATTACCTTTGGAATTATTTATTCATTTTAATGAATGAATTCATTTTATATACAGTGATCTTATTCTGATGTAGTAGTTTATTTCAACATAATCTAAGTAGACTTCTATGACTTCCTGAAGGTTTTTTAATACATTTGAGAGTTAGACACTTTCCTTACAAGCCTTCATAAATATGATAGCAACAATATGTCTTTTGTTGTCATGTTTTCCAGTTTTTATATCTTCACCGAGAGCCAACACCATTTAACGATGTTTGAGTTGCACCTGAAATGGGCAATTCTTGAGCAAAATATGCCACACACAGTTTGAAATTAATCTAAGGAGCTAAAGAAATTTAAAACATACATGTTTATAGGTCTGTATATTATATATTGGTGTATAATAATGTATACACACACATATATTTTAATGTTTATCTTTAATAGGAAAAAGTACAGTAGAATTCCACTAATGGCAAGATTTGGTTGTAGAGTATCCATAGAAAATTGATGCACTTTTTCTGAAAATCAATATAAGCTCGAAACAAAATGTGATACTAGATAATTCTCTGCCATAGCCTAAAACTGATAATCAATTTAAATACTTAAATAATTGAAATAAACCCTATAGTAATCAAATAGGCATTTGATAATGAAATATCTCCATTGAAAAATGTTACTGAGTAAAATTTTCTGTCAGTTCCAACTAGGTGAGTGTACAACGTTTAGGATAAGGCCTCTCAGTCCTGACTGGAGCTCAAAGGTACTACTGGAGTACAAATAATAAATAATAGTACATGTACTGTAAAGTCTCTAAACTCAGGGATAATACCAAGCGTTTTCCATCTTTAAAACACTGTACAAACATAAGACTATTCCTCACAACACCCCTGTGAGGTAGGTACAAAACTGTTACCCCATCTTACTGATGGGGCAACTCATCCCAATACTACAAGGTGCTAGCTGATGCTGCAAGAGGATTCCCAGAAGCCTGAGTTCCTGATTTCCAGAGGCCCCAGAAGTATGTTGTTCTTAAGCAAAATATTAGTCTAATTAAGAACTTGCCCACATCCTTAAAAATGTCAGTGGCACAGCCCAAAGCTGTTGGCTTTCAAATTTGTCACTTAGTCAACTGATTGAGACATTCTCCCTTTGAAAAAATAAGGTACTATATATTGGTCCTGTGACATGCACAAACATGTATTTTTCTTTTCATAAGTCTGCTGATACCTTTCATATCTGCAAGGGAAGGCATTTCCCCTGTGAGTGCATACCTAGTGTAGCAGAGCTGTACAAAGAGTCTCCCATTCTTTTACTTATATGCATAAAAATCACAGGTTATTTTACTCATTTATATGAATACTCTGAATAGTCATATGATGGCATCAAATTATATACTAAGGGTCACAGCCATATATTTTTTTATGTTTGTCTTTCAGGACCTCCTTTAAAACTGGGTTAATCCTGTGGAATGTACTAAAATATATGTATTCTCTTTTCCCTCTTTTGAAAAATAAAGTCTGGAATGCTTTTGCTTAGGCATTCTTTGAAATACCGTATAGCTAGCCATTGCTTTGAAAACGTGTAAGGAAAAGCAAGACATCTGAACCTGGAAGCAGTCCCTCTTGCACTAGAATAAGCCTGGATTATCTCCACTAAAGGCTGTAGAGCTTCAGTGGTGTAACAGCAGGCAGAGTGAAGTTAGGATCAGGACTTCTATCCTCCTGCCCGTCTGTGGCTGCCCTCTACTAGCAGCACTAACAAGCTTCATGCCTTCATCTGAAGGAAGGAGTGTGAATGGCATGTTTGTCAGCAAATCCTGTGAGCTATGCACATACCTGATCACATCACTGAAGACTTCATCACTCATTATGCTAGTGTTACACATAGACGTAAAAAACAGGCAGCTCTTTTGACCTCTGCAGAATTAGAGAAAAAGGAAAAAAATAAACCACAGTATCTTCCAAATGGCAGAGTACATGCAGAGAAGTAAATTAAAGGCAACACAAATACAGCACAAATACAGCTTTAGGAAAACAAAGCTTTTGCCAAAAGAGACAGGGAAAAAACAGGTAAAGGAACAGATGATATATTGAGGGCTAATATATACAAAATGAAAACAATTGGGTAAAAATTAAGTTATTTCAATCATTTAATAAATGATCTCTTTCTAATAACTCATGGGAAAACTGGAAGTGAAAAGTCCAAAAGCCTTGCTGGAACACTCCTCTTAAAAAATCATAACAAGCAATTTTTCTGATCATATATTGAGTTCCTATGTGGCTATCTTTTTAATCATCTGTAATTCAACAGACTTTGACCATTTTAATCTGTGTAGCATATTTTATTATTTGATGTCTTCATATGATAAAAAAAATAACCCATACATATTTAAAAATAGATACCATTCTGCTTTCATCCTTTTTTTGGGGGGGTAGGAAGGGAAAGCAGGTAATTTTCCTCTTGTGTTTTGAACAGAACCATAGCTATCAGCTTTCCTTTGCTTTTCTTCTCTTTTGCATATCATGTTTTCTCTCACCAAGACTCAGGGATGTGCATGGAGGAAGAAAAGCACAAATCTATCATTGTTGTTGAGTCACCTGAGGAAACTCATACCTTCTTTGGGTTCATCTTATAAAACACAGTATCTGCATAACAAGGCCACTGAAAAAATGATTAATACAGATTGTTCTCTTTTATTTATCTTTTGTCTGTTTTAAATGCAGCAGGCATTCACCATCCGAATATAACAGCTTGGAGTTTACTCAAACATACAGCTTTTTTGCAGGAGATACGTAACCACATGCCTAACCTTAAGAATGTAAATACTTTATTTAAATCAATGTGAAAAAATAATTTGGTTAAAGTTAGACATGCTTTGATATTGGAAAAGAAGACAAAACAAAACCATGGGTTTAAATGTATAGATTATGTCATTTGGAATGAACGGATGCGAGTTGTCAATTTTTTTCCTTTTTATATTTTAGAATTTGAACTGCTCCTGATAAATTTGTTCATGCAGTGTATTGTCAATATTAGGCAGATGTTTAAACAACCTGAAAAGGAGGCTTTTTCATTAGGTAGTACAGGATAAATGTTCAGAAAGCAGTCAATTTGAAACAGTAGTCATTCCAAAGTCTGTTTCCCCCCTCCAAAATATTTTTTGGTGTATTTTTTTGTTCTACTACCTTGGGATAAATTCTGTCAAAATTTATTTTCATTGGAAAAGAGATTTTAATAATTCTATCCCTTTGGACTGTTAATATAAATTAGAAAAACATTTGAATATATGGTGTCGAGCTTACTCTGATTTTCAGATGCAATGATTAGAAGTCATTGACACCAATCTACCACAAGTGACCTTAGTCTCATATCTTGTTCTGTTATTAGAGTAATCAAGGAACATGATTCAGAAATAATATTACATCCTGCATTTTATTCAATTCCATATGACAAAAATAGTAACCTAGACTAAGACATCCATTTCAACCAGTAGATGTGTCAAGCCAACAAGAATTTAATATTAAAAAATATCGGATCTAGGTAACAATTCCCAGCTGTTTCAGGGAGGTTCCTAGCCCTACATGGTATCACAGTATAAAAATAGTGTCTCTCTTCACCATGCAGAGAGGAATGGCCTAACCCTGAATACAAAATGGGGTCAGTCTTACTGTACCATCTTCAACCATCTTATTTACAACACTTTACATATTTTTTCTCTTTTTCCTTTTTCATTTTTTCTTCTCTATTTTGCTTTCTTTTTTATTTTTTTTCTTTTTTTTTTTAAGTTATACACATCCTTTAGTGAATAGAGATAACACTACATGGTACCAAATACTAACAAAAAAAAAAGTCACACCAAAAGTTATACAGATAAATAAAAACATTCAATTGCTGAAATACAGCAACATTAAGCCACCTCAGTTTTCTTTTTCTTTAATGCTTGGAAACACCCCTAACCACCCACACACTGTGGCAAAAAAATTATGTTATATTGTAGAGGTGTTACAGATATATGATTTTGCTCAGATATAGATATATATTTATATCTATATATCTCTATCTCATCATTGTAGAAAATGGAGCTGTAGAGTTCATTGTTCATTTCCAATAGAAACAAACAGCTAATAAGTCTTTGAACCTCTTCTCACTCCATTACATGATGGCAGAAATACTCCATCCTCTTACAGTAATGGTTTCTGTTTTATAAGAAAGATTGTCCTATTTTTCAGTCTCAACTGAGAAGACCTCACTGTCTGATTCGTTCTTCAGGGGCATAAAACTCCTTGCGCTGTAACCCAGCTACCCATAATGTCTCTCAAGCAATTCGGCTGGACGGAAGTTCAGAGTGTCAACTCCACCATGCTTGTAATGCACAAAAATGAGGTAGTACACAAAACATTTACTGTTCAAGTTTTGATTAAGCCCCAGTCTCCTCAGTATTCCCCGCTTAACTTATGAGTGGAACCATTCCTTTTGTTTACTCAGTGTAATTCCAACAATGCAATCAATGTAAAATTATATTTGATTAATCAGAGTACATTGTGCTTTGGAGCAATCTGAAAAGATAATCAGACAGTTGGAAATAAATATAGAGCATTTGTGTGTTATTACTGCTCACGCTGCCCAAAAGTTTTTTGTTCCCACTATTATTAGGCAGTCAGCATCTTTCTCATGGTTACGCGTGAAAGAGACAGAACAGATTACAGGAAAATTAAACCTGCATAATGTTTTCCTTCCTCTATCCTAGACTTGCATTAATAACACACTCCTAAGATAAATGTATCAGAATTCTGTCAGGGGTGGTCACGCTTTTAAGTGGACATCATAGAAAAGTTAAATAAATCATTTCCATTTAAGAAACAGCAGTCCCTGTATTTCCTAAGGATCTGACAGTTCTCTGCAATTTTCTGCTTAGTTGATAGAGATCTCTCATTGTTTGAGCTTAAAACAAAAGAAGAAACTGCAGCAGGGTCCTCCTCCTTATTCCTTAAATCAAAGTACTATTTATAAAATAGTTGACATCTTTGTTCAGTTTCAAATTATAGACAAACCTCCCTAATATAAAGTAATAAAAGTGCAATAGTATAAATTAAGAGTTTGCAACCACATTATACAAACATTACCTTTTTATTGTACAGCTTTGATAACACGGAGTATTTACTCACAACTGTTTATAATGTTGTGAATAATTTATGGTGCTAAGGTTTGTCTGTAACTTGTTTTCCAATCATTGAGCTAAAATACACGCTACTTTTTTTTTTTTTCATTTAATAGAACAACTGTCCACATAGCAGCTACAAATGTTTAAATAAAAAAAGGTTTGTTACTGACAGGTACTTGCACATGAAAAGCATGCTATCTTTCCCAATAAAGCTTCACAATTTTGCCTGCATTGAAAGAAACCACTTATTCATAGTAAAACAAAACTTGCTTAAAAAAAAAAGGAAAAAGAAAAAAGAAAAATCACATAGCCAGATGTATTTTGCAGTACAAAAGCTTCATTTAAGTTTGGGGCTAGTATATTGTCTGTTACCCGCATAATCTTAACATTATAAATACTACAGACAAGGGTACTGTAATAATACACAGCATTGGGGTACTAAATCACTTATTTAAGATTAAGATTCCTAAAAACATAGTCCAAGTTGCTAACTAATTTGAACAAAACCAGCAAATAAGTGTGACAATGCCGTAATGAAGCCCCCCTTTCTCAGGTGATAGTAAGTTTTGTAAGAAGCAAAGTGAATGTAGACTAGCCTCTTTCTGTTTCTAATGAAGTTATCCCATGACTGGTTTGTTTGTTTGTTTGTTTTCTGTTAAATTAAAAGGTTTCAAAGTTCTCAGTAACAGTCAAACTCACTGTTGAAAGAAGTACCATGCAGACCTTGCAAGACAACTTTTCAGCAGCCACAAAGTTATGTATTTCTGCTATGGGTAAAATTTTAAAGGGAACCTATGCATTTAGGTCAGGAAACTAATGCTTAGCTTCAAAAGCTGTAAATGGAACAGGACAAGTGTTGTGTCAAGTAGAGGTCCAACAGTTATTCGGAATGAATGCTTTTAATTTATGCCAATCTCTTTATTATCCTCAATAAATCTCGTGAATGGACGACTGGCTCCCGTCTCAGAACTTGCTTTGTCCAGACTGACAATGGGAGGGCTGCTGCCTGTGCGAGCTTTGTCCATGCCACCGGTAAGGTTACTTAGAGGCGGGATGGCGCCTCCGCCTAGACTTACTGGGAGCTGAGGAATGCCTCCGTTCTGTATGACAGAAATCTCATTGTTCTTCATAGCAAGTCCATTAGTGATAGCTGCAGCATATTGGTTCCAAAAATTGGGGTCAACATTCATGGCCCGAGCTGCCAAATCTTTCTGGAACATCTCGGAGAACTTGAGAGCATCGCCACCGAGCAAAGCCATGGGGTTTTCCACAGAGAGGCGTCGGCCGCGACGTGCAGGGGCATTATTCCACATGTGAGTCCCCATGTGAACCTGCAGAGTGAACAGGGACAAGAAGCACCCTCAAGTTAGCACATTCTGGTGAGGTGTCTAGCCTGAAATGCTGTTACTTAGAGTAGCACTTGCTTTTTTAAAATAATGCCTTTTAATTCGCATCGGAAAAAAACAATTCCAGTAAGGACACAGTTCTAAGGTCCAGTCAGCCCACACAAAGAAAACTCAGATCCACAGTAGTTTTTCAATGTGCATTTGATTCTTCTCAGTACAAACAAACAGTGCTGCAAGACTAAAGGCTACATTCTCTCTTGGGTTAGACAATTTCACATGCAAGCTGGAAGACCTCACATACTGAAGATTACCAAGGGCATTACTCATACTAGGAGATGGGTGGTTTTTCCCTTTTCCTTTTTTCATCCTGTCTGTTTTCATGTTTTATCTCATGTCAGAAGCACTGATTGATTTGATAAATTTAGTATTTTTAAAAAGGACATTTAAAATGTCCTTTGATGAGTCCTGATGGTTAATCAAATGGCAGGAATAGGAGTGATCACTCCTGTAGTAACCTATTGTAAATCTGTGAGAAACAGCTTTCCACTATGCAATGGCTGCAAAGTGGAATAGAAAATAGAAACTGGAGAGGCACCCAAGGAGCTGAGCAAACTCTGTGTTTCTGGTTTATAGCAAAATTATTTTGCATTGATGGTCCATGAGAACCCTCAGAACATGTCCACCAGCTGACTGATTGTGCCATCACATCTGTCAGAACTACAACATGCCTGCATGTACATCTGGAAAAAGTTTTAAAGTTTGCATCATTGCACAGCCACTTTCCAGGCCTTATCTTCTACACAGTGGAAGCATAATGACCACCACTGTACAGCAAGCATTTCCTTGAAGCTCCCTTCTCCCCTGTCTTTGGGACAAACACTTAGCACTAAAACTTGCTGAATTCAAGAGCAATGCTCTTTAACCCACCCTCCCCAAGCCTTTACAGTTTTATGTGGCCTCTTACCTTAAGATTCCCCTTTGTGGTAAAAGCTCTACCACAGATTGTGCAACCAAATGGTTTTTCACCGGTATGGGTGCGCTCGTGTATCTGCAGTGCACTTGCTGAGGAGAAGGTCTTCCCGCACGACTGACAGTTGTGCTGCTTGGGAGTCCGGCGAGGGGGGGGTGCCAGCATAGGGGTGATCCCCGGACTCATCACTGTCTGTGGTGCAGCAGGAACCTGGATTCCAGCTGGAAGCGAGGGAACCTCACCCAAAGAGATCGGCTTGCTGTGACCATTCACTTCCATTTTGATCATGGTAGGTGCTGTACTGGTGACCAGGCTAGGAGTACTTTGGCTGGGACCTAGAGTAAAGTTGGGTTCAAATAACTGAGAAGGCAGCTCTTTTAATTTGTGCGTCAGTAAGTGCTGTTTTAAATTACCCATAGTGGAACACCCACGACTGCAGACTGTACAAACAAATGGACGTTCTTTAGTATGGCTGCGGTAGTGAATTTCCAATGCACTCTTACAAGCAAAAGGCTTGCCACAGATATTACAAACAGTACTTTTAAACTTACCACGTTCTCTGTTCAGGAACAGCAGACTAAATGGAGCCTCCTCTTTGATGACCGGTCTTCCCGGGTTGGTGGATGTCAGGTCTAATGCGCCTCCATTTTCAGTTGTGGGTGGCGGACTGTCTGGTTTTTCTGTCTTTAATTGTATTTCTTGTGGCTCTTCCTGGTTACTGAGACCAGGGGACTTTGATCTGAAACTTTCACTATTGCTATTCACAGGAGACAAAGCTTGCATGGAGGAAGAAGACTCAGACATTGCAGGGCTGCCTGCACTCTGGCTTTCAAGATCACCAACTGCTGATGAAGAGTCATTGCTCAAATGGTCACTTTCCCCTGATCCATTTTCTATGGATTTTAAACTGGTCAGCTGCTGACAGTTCATGACAGAATCAATCATTTTCATTTGATTCTCCAAAGCAGCAATACTGGAGATCACAGAAGGTGGTGAAGAAGGACATGACCCAGAGTAAGAGATAAGGGGTTTGGATGAATCACTTGCTGTGTCCTTTAGTTCTGGGTCTTCTTCCATAGAATTTTCATCAATGTCATCATCGAAGCTGCTCAGTGTGTCGACATTCTTCTCATCATAGGAAAGCTCTGAGTCCATGGCATCCTGGAAGCCCTCTGGTAGTGGTGTGTTAGGAATTTGCCCACCCATATGCATACGAATGTGCTGCTGAAGAACAACCGCATTTGTAAATTTCTTCTGACAAATGGGACATGAGTGCTGTACTCTAAGTGGTGGCTTTGCTCGATGAACTCCAAAATGTGTTTTTAGATTGCCTTTTGTAGTAAAGGCACGTCCACAAATTTTGCATTTAAATGGTCTTTCTCCTGTATGTGTTCTGTAATGCATCTTGAGAGCACTCTGACAACTAAGCACACGGTGACAAATGACACATTGATTCGGATCTGTCATCTTCTTATCAATGTTCTCCACTAGCTGTTGAAGTTTTGAGGTTTCTGATGTTTGCATAGAGTCTAGCAGACCACCAAATGGAAACTTTGCCTTAAACTGGTCAGACACTGCTGGAAGCACAGGGTTTGGGAGGCTTGTTGCAACACTGCTGTCTGTAACCACCGTAGGAATTGAAGATGTGGCAGCTGCAGAAACTTGCCCACCTGCAGAAAGGTCCCCGAGCCGTGTGCTCGTGGGAGGCAGAGTGATAGGTTCTGTCTTGGTCAGAGATGAGCCACTCTGAACAGGCTGTGGGGATTCAGCAGATGCTGGAACGCCT